>NC_140668.1:21387080-21412080 GCF_054131305.1 Coturnix japonica | reverse complement strand
TGCCGACCTAGCCGAGCCGCATAGGCAGCGACCCCTAGCCCCCGCCGCCGAGCACAACGGCCCGCTCGGAGCCGGGTAGACCGTGCCGACCTAGTCGAGCCGCATGGGCAGCGACGCCTAGCCGCCGACGCAGTGCCTCCCCCCCCCCTTACTTCCCCCCCACCCCCCCTCTTCCCCCTCTGCCCCTGGAGACGCTCGGAGCCGGGTACACAGTGCCAGCGCAGTGGAGCAGCCACAAGAGCGGCACTTGGCCACTTCCGCGGAACGTCCGGGCCGAGCTGAGTCCGCCTGGAGAGGCTGGACTGTGTCGCCGCGGCTCAGATCGCCCGACTCCGCCGAGGAGCGTCCGAGCCGAGCGGAACCCGCCGGGAGCGGTTGGAACGTGCCGGCGCACTCGAGCCGCCGCGGCTCAGATCGCTGGATGCTGCCGAGGAGCTTCCGTGCCGAGCGGAACCCGCCGGGAGAGGCTGGATCGTGCTGGCGCACCCGAGCCTCCGCGGCTAAGACCCCCCGGATGCCGCCGCGGAACGTTCGAGCCGAGCCGAGCCCGCCGAGAGCGGTTGGACTGTGCCGGCGCACTCGTGCTGCCGCGGCTCAGATCGCCGGACGCCGCCGAGGAACGTCCGTGCCGAGCGGAGCCCGCCGGGAGAGGCTGTGCAGTGCCGGCGCACTCGAGCCGCCGCGGCTGAGACCCCCCGGACACCACCGAGGAACGTCCGAACCGAACGGAGCCCGCCGGGAGAGGCTGGACCGTGCCGGCGCACACGAGCCTCCGCCCTGGCCAGCGGTCGCTGCACGTCCGGCTCAAGTTGGTCGGCACGGTCTACCCGGCTCCGAGCGGACCGAAGCTCATTCGGCGGCGGCCAGGGGTCGCTGAGCGGCGTCCGGCTCACATCGGCACGGTCTACCCTGCTCCGCCGCGGACGCTAGAGGTCGCTGACGGACTGGCTGGCAGACGTGCAGCGACACCTAGCGACCGCCGCCGAGCCCTCGCGCACGCTCGGAGCCGGGTAGACCGTGCTGACCTAGCCGAGCCGCATAGGCACCGACCCCTAGCCACCTCCGCCAAGTACCACGGCCCGCTCGGAGCCGGGTAGACCGTGCCGACCTAGTCGAGACGCATAGGCAGCGACCCCTAGCCCCCGCCGCCGAGCACCACGGCCCGCTCGGAGCCGGGTAGACCGTGCCGACCTAGCCGAGCCGCATAGGGAGCGACCCCTAGCACCCGCCGCCTAGTCCCACGGCCCGCTCGGAGCCGGGTAGACCGTGCCGACCTAGCCGAGTTGCATGGGCAGCGACCCCTAGCCGCCGCCGTCGAGCAACACGGCCAGCTCGGAGCTGTGTAGACCGTGCCGACCTAGACGAGCCGCATAGGCAGCGACCCCTAGCCCCCGCCGCCGAGTCCCACGGCCCGCTCGGAGCTGGGTAGACTGTGCCGATCTAGCCGAGATGCATAGGCAGCGACCCCTAGCCGCCGCCGCCGAGCACCACGGCCCGCTCGGAGCCGGGTAGACCGTGCCGACCTAGCCGAGCCGCATAGGCAGCGACCCCTAGCCCCCGCCGCCGAGTCCCACGGCCCGCTCGGAGCTGGGTAGACTGTGCCGACCTAGCCGAGCCGCATAGGCAGCGACCCCTAGCCCCCGCCGCCGAGTCCCACGGCCCGCTCGGAGCTGGGTAGACCGTGCCGACCTAGTCGAGCCGCATGGGCAGCGACGCCTAGCCGCCGACGCCGTGCCCCCACCCCCCCTACTCCCCCCCCCCCCCCCCTCTTCCTCCCCTGCCCCTGGAGACGCTCGGAGCCGGGTACACAGTGCCAGCGCAGTGGAGCAGCCACAAGAGCGGCACTTGGCCACTTCCGCGGAACGTCCGAGCCGAGCTGAGTCCGCCTGGAGAGGTTGGACCGTGTCGCCGCGGCTCAGATCGCCCGACTCCGCCGAGGAGCGTCCGAGCCGAGCGGAACCCGCCGGGAGAGGCTGGACCGTGCCGGCGCACCCGAGCCTCCGCGGCTGAGACCCCCTGGACGCAGCCGCGGAACGTCCGAGCCGAGCCAAGCCCGCCGAGATCGGTTGGACCGTGCCGGCGCACTCGTGCCGCCGCGGCTCAGATCGCCGGACGCCGCCGAGGAACGTCCGTGCCGAGCGGAGCCCGCCGGGAGAGGCTGTGCAGTGCTGGCGCACTCGAGCCGCTGTGGCTCAGATCGCCCGACTCCGCCGAGGAGCGTCCGAGCCGAGCGGAACCCGCCGGGAGAGGCTGGACCGTGCCGGTGCACACGAGCCTCCGCGCTGGCCAGCGGTCGCTGCACGTCCGGGTCGAGTTGGTCGGCACGGTCTACCCGGCTCCGAGAGGACTGAAGCTCATGCGGCGGCGGCCATGGGTCGCTGAGCGGCGGCCGGCTCACGTCGGCACGGTCTACCCTGCTCCGCCGCGGACGCTAGAGGTCGCTGACGGACAGGCTGGCAGATGTGCAGCGACACCTGGCGACCGCCGCCGAGCCCTCGCGCAGGCACGGAGCAGGGTAGACTGTGCCGACCTAGTCGAGCCGCATATGCAGCGACCTCTAGCATCCGCCGCCGAGCACCCTAGCCCGCTCGCAGCCGGGTAGACCGTGCTGACCTAGTCGAGCCGCTTAGGCAGCGACCCCTAGCCACCGTCGCCGAGCACCATGGCCCGCTCGGAGCCGGGTAGACCGTGCCGACCTAGTCAAGCCGCATGGGAAGCGACGCCTAGCCGCCGACGCCGTTCTCCCTCCCCCCCTACTCCCCCCCCCCCCCCTCTTCCTCCCCTGCCCCTGGAGACGCTCGGAGCCGGGTACACAGTGCCAGCGCAGCGGAGCAGCCACAAGAGCGGCACTTGGCTACTTCCGCGGAATGTCCGAGCCGAGCCAAGCCCGCCGGGAGCGGTTGGACCGTGCCGGCGCACTCGAGCCGCCGCGGCTCAGATCGCCGGACGCCGCCGAGGAACGTACGAGCCGAGCGGAGCCCGCCGGGAGAGGCTGGACCGTGCCGGCGCACCCGAGCCTCCGCGGCTGAGACCCCCCGAACGCTGCCGCGGAACGTCCGAGCCGAGCCAAGCCCGCCGAGATCGGTTGGACCGTGCCGGCGCACTCGTGCCGCCGCGGCTCAGATCGCCGGACGCCGCCGAGGAACGTCCGTGCCGAGCGGAGCCCGCCGGGAGAGGCTGTGCAGTGTTGGCGCACTCGAGCCGCCGCGGCTCAGATCGCCCGACTCCGCCGAGGAGCGTCCGAGCCGAGCGGAACCCGCCGGGAGCGGTTGGACCGTGCCGGCGCAGTCGAGCCACCGCGGCTCAGATCGCCGGACGCCGCCGAGGAACGTCTGAGCTGAGCGGAGCCCGCTGGGAGAGGCTGGACCGTGCCGGCGCACCCGAGCCTCCGCGGCTGAGACCCCCCGGACGCCGCCGCGGAACGTCCGAGCCGAGCCAAGCCCGCCGAGATCAGTTGGACCGTGCCGGCGCACTCGTGACGCCGCGGCTCAGATCGCCGGACGCCGCCGAGGAACGTCCGAGCCGAGCGGAGCCCGCCGGGAGAGGCTGGACCGTGCCGGCGCACCCGAGCCTCCGTGGCTGAGAACCCCCGGACGCCGCCGCGGAACGTCCGAGCCGAGCCGAGCCCGCCGAGAGCGGTTGGACCGTGCTGGCGCACTCGTGCAGCCACGGCTCAGATCGCCGGACGCCGACAAGGAACGTCCGTGCCGAGCGGATCCCGCCGGGAGAGGCTGTGCAGTGCCGGCGCACTAGAGCCGACGCGGCTCAGATCGCCCGACTCCGCCGAGGAGCGTCCGAGCCCAGCGGAACCCGCAGTGAGCGGTTGGACCTTGCCGGCGCACTCGAGCCGCCGCGGCTCAGATCGCCGGACGCCGCCGAGGAACGTCCGAGCCAAGCGGAGCCCGCCGGGAGAGGCTGGACTGTGCCGGCGCACCCGAGCCTCCGCGGCTGAGACCCCCCGGACGCCGCCGCGGAACGTCCGAGCCGAGCCGAGAACGCCGAGATCGGTTGGACCGTGCCGGCGCACTCGTGCAGCCGCGGCTCAGATCGCCAGACGCCGCCGAGGAACGTCCGTGCCGAGCGGAACCCGCCGGGAGAGGCTTTGCAGTGCCGGCGCACTCGAGCCGCCGTGGCTCAGATCGCCCGACTCCGCCGAGGAGCGTCCGAGCCGAGCGGAACCCGCCGGGAGAGGCTGGACCGTGCCGGTGCACACGAGCCTCCGCGCTGGCCAGCGGTCGCTGCACGTCCGGGTCGAGTTGGTCGGCACGGTCTACCCGGCTCCGAGAGGACTGAAGCTCATGCGGCGGCGGCCATGGGTCGCTGAGCGGCGGCCGGCTCACGTCGGCACGGTCTACCCTGCTCCGCCGCGGACGCTAGAGGTCGCTGACGGACAGGCTGGCAGACGTGCAGCGACACCTAGCGACCGCCGCCGAGCCCTCGCGCAGGCACGGAGCAGGGTAGACTGTGCCGACCTAGTCGAGCCGCATATGCAGCGACCTCTAGCATCCGCCGCCAAGCACCCTAGCCCGCTCGCAGCCGGGTAGACCGTGCCGACCTAGTCGAGCCGTATGGGCAGCGACGCCTAGCCGCCGACGCCGTGCCCCCTCCCCCCCTACTCCCCCCCCCCACCCCCTCTTCCCCCCCTGCCCCCGGAAGGCGCTCGGAGCCGGGTACAGAGTGCCGGCGCAGCGGAGCAGCTACAAGAGCGGCACTTGGCCACTTCCACAGAACGTCCGAGCCGAGCTGAGTCCGCCTGAAGAGGCTGGACCTTGTCGCCGTGGCTCAGATCGCCCGACTCCGCCGAGGAGCGTCCGAGCCGAGCGGAACCCGCAGTGAGCGGTTGGACCATGCCGGCGCACTCGAGCCGCCGCGGCTCAGATCGCCGGACGCCGCCGAGGAACGTCCGAGCCAAGCGGAGCCCGCCGGGAGAGGCTGGACCGTGCCGGCGCACCCGAGCCTCCGCGGCTGAGACCCCCCGGACGCCGCCGCGGAACGTCTGAGCCGAGCCGAGAACGCCGAGATCGGTTGGACCGTGCCGGCGCACTCGTGCAGCCGCGGCTCAGATCGCCGGACGCCGCCGAGGAACGTCCGTGCTGAGCGGAGCCCGCCGGGAGAGGCTGTGCAGTGCCGGCGCACTCGAGCCACCGCGGCTCAGATCGCCCGACTCCGCCGAGGAGCGTCCGAGCCGAGCGGAACCCGCCGGGAGAGGCTGGACCGTGCCGGTGCACACGAGCCTCCGCGCTGGCCAGCGGTCGCTGCACGTCCGGGTCGAGTTGGTCGGCACGGTCTACCCGGCTCCGAGAGGACTGAAGCTCATGCGGCGGCGGCCATGGGTCGCTGAGCGGCGGCCGGCTCACGTCGGCACGGTCTACCCTGCTCCGCCGCGGACGCTAGAGGTCGCTGACGGACAGGTTGGCAGACGTGCAGCGACACCTAGCGACCGCCGCCGAGCCCTCGCGCAGGCACGGAGCAGGGTAGACTGTGCCGACCTAGTCGAGCCGCATATGCAGCGACCTCTAGCATCCGCCGCCGAGCACCCTAGCCCGCTCGCAGCCGGGTAGACCGTGCTGACCTAGTCGAGCCGCTTAGGCAGCGACCCCTAGCCACCGTCGCCGAGCACCACGGCCCGCTCGGAGCCGGGTAGACCGTGCCGTCCTAGCCGAGCCGCATAGGCAGCGACCCCTAGCCACCGCCGCCGAGCACCACGGCCCGCTCGGAGCCAGGTAGACCGTGCCGACCTAGCCGAGCCGCATAGGCAGCGACCCCTAGCCACCGCCGCCGAGCACCACGGCCCGCTCGGAGCCGGGTAGACCGTGCCGACCTAGCCGAGCCGCATAGGCAGCGACCCCTAGCCGCCGCCGCCGAGAACCACGGCCCGCTCGGAGCCGGGTAGACCGTGCCGACCTAGTCGAGCTGCATGGGCAGCGACGCCTAGCCGCCGACGCTGTGCCCACCCCCCCTTACTCCCCCCCCCATCCCCCCTTCCTCCCCCCCCCCCCCCCCCCCCGGAGACGCTCGGAGCCAGGTACAGAGTGCCGGCGCAGCGGAGCAGGCACAAGAGCGGCACTTGGCTACTTCGCGGAACGTCCGAGCCGAGCTGAGTCCGCCTGGAGAGGCTGGACCGTGTCGCCGCGGCTCAGATCGCCCGACTCCGCTGAGGAGTGTCCGAGCTGAGCGGAACCCGCCGGGAGCGGTTGGACCGTGCCGGCGCACTCGAGCCGCCGCGGCTCAGATCGCCGGACGCCGCCGAGGAACGTCCGAGCCGAGCGGAGCCCGCCGGGAGAGGCTGGACCGTGCCGGCGCACCCGAGCCTCCGCGGCTGAGACCCCCCGGACGCCGCCGCGGAACGTCCGAGCCAAGCCGAGTCCGCCGAGAGCGGTTGGACCGTGCCGGTGCACTCATGCTGCCGCGGCTCAGATCGCCGGACGCCGCCGAGGAACGTCCGTGCCGAGCGGAGCCCGCTGGGAGATGCTGTGCAGTGCCGGCGCACTCGAGCCGCCGCGGCTGATACCCCCCGGATACCACCGAGGAACGTCCGAACCGAACGGAGCCCGCCGGGAGAGGCTGGACCGTGCCTGCGCACACGAGCCTCCGCCCTGGCCAGCGGTCGCTGCACGTCCGGCCTGAGTTGGTCGGCACGGTCTACCCGGCTCCGAGCGGACCGAAGCTCATGCGGCGGCGGCCAGGGGTCGCTGAGCGGCGTCCGGCTCACGTCGGCACGGTCTACCCTGCTCCGCCGCGGACGCTAGAGGTTGCTGACGGACTGGCTGGCAGACGTGCAGCGACACCTAGCGACCGCCGCCGAGCCCTCGCGCACGCCTGGAGCCAGGTAGACCGTGCCGACCTAGTCGAGCCGCTTAGGCAGCGACCCCTAGCCACCGTCGCCGAGCACCACGGCCTGCTCGGAGCTGGGTAGACCGTGCCGAACTAGCCGAGCCGCATAGGCAGCGACCCCTAGCCACCGCCGCCGAGCACCACGGCCCGCTCGGAGCCAGGTAGACCGTGCCGACCTAGACGAGCCGCATAGGCAGCGACCCCTAGCCACCGCCGCCGAGCACCACGGCCCGCTCAGAGCCGGGTAGACCGTGCCGACCTAGCCGAGCCGCATAGGCAGCGAACCCTAGCCCCCGTCGCCGAGCACCACGGCCCGCTCGGAGCTGGGTAGACCGTGCCGACCTAGACGAGACGCATAGGCAGCGACCCCTAGCCGCCGCCGCCGAGAACCACGGCCCGCTCGGAGCCGGGTAGACCATGCCGACCTAGCCGAGCTGCTTAGGTAGCGACCCCTAGCCGCCGCCGCAGAGCTCCATGGCCCGCTCGGAGCGGGGTAGACCGTGCCGACCTAGTCGAGCCGCATGGGCAGCGACGCCTAGCCGCCGACGCCGTGCCCCCGCCCTCTTACTCCCCCCCCCCACCCCCTCTTCCCCCCCTGCCCCCGGAGGCGCTCGGAGCCGGGTACAGAGTGCCGGCGCAGCGGAGCAGCTACAAGAGCGGCACTTGGCTACTTCCGCGGAACATCCGAGCCGAGCTGAGTCCGCCTGAAGAGGCTGGACCTTGTCGCCGTGGCTCAGATCGCCCGACTCCGCCGAGGAGCGTCCGAGCCGAGCGGAACCCGCAGGGAGCGGTTGGACCGTGCCGGCGCACTCGAGCCGCCGCGGCTCAGATCGCCGGACGCCGCCGAAAAACGTCCGAGCCGAGCGGAGCCCGCCGGGAGAGGCTGGACCGTGCCGGCGCACCCGAGCCTCCGCGGCTGAGACCCCCCGGACGCCGCCGCGGAACGTCCGAGCCGAGCCGAGAACGCCGAGATCGGTTGGACCGTGCCGGCGCACTCGTGCAGCCGCGGCTCAGATCGCCGGACGCCGCCGAGGAACGTCCGTGCCGAGCGGAACCCGCCGGGAGAGGCTGTGCAGTGCCGGCGCACTCGAGCCGCCGCGGCTCAGATCGCCCGACTCCGCCGAGGAGCGTCCGAGCCGAGCGGAACCCGCCGGGAGAGGCTGGACCGTGCCGGTGCACACGAGCCTCCGTGCTGGCCAGCGGTCGCTGCACGTCCGGCTCGAGTTGGTCGGCACGGTCTACCCGGCTCCGAGCGGACCGAAGCTCATGCTGCGGTGGCCATGGGACGCTGAGAGGCGGCCGGCTCACGTCGGCACGGTCTACCCTGCTCCGCCGCGGACGCTAGAGGTCGCTGACGGACGGGCTGGCAGAGTGCAGCGACACCTGGCGACCGCCGCCGAGCCCTCGCGCAGGCACGGAGCAAAGTAGACTGTGCCGACCTAGTCGAGCCGCTTAGGCAGCGACCCCTAGCCACCGTCGCCGAGCACCATGGCCCGCTCGGAGCCGGGTAGACCGTGCCGACCTAGTCGAGCCGCATAGGCAGCGACCCCTAGCCGCCGCCACCGAGCACCACGGCCCGCTCGGATCTAGTCGAGCCGCATGGGCAGCGACATATAGCCGCCGACACCGTGCCCCCCCCCCCTTACTCCCACCACCACCGCCCCCCTCTTCCCCCCCCGCCCCCCCCCGGAGACTCTCGGAGCCGGGTACACAGTGCCAGCGCAGCGGAGCAGCCACAAGAGGAGCTCTTGGCCACTTCCGCGGTACGTCTGAGCCGAGCTGAGTCCGCCTGGAGAGGCTGGATCGTGTCGCTGCGGCTCAGATCGCCCGACTCTGCCGAGGAGCGTCCGAGCTGAGAGGGAACCCGCCGGGAGCGGTTGGACCGTGCCGGCGCACTCGAGCCGCCGCGGCTCAGATTGCCGGACGCCGCCGAGGAACGTCCGAGCCGAGCGGAGCCCGCTGGGAGAGGCTGGACCGTGCCGGCGCACCCGAGCCTCCGCGGCTGAGACCCCCCGGACGCCGCCGCGGAACGTCCGAGCTGAGCCGAGCCCGCCGAGAGCGGTTGGACTGTGCCGGCGCACTCGTGCCGCCGCGGCTCAGATCGCCGGACGTCGCCGAGGAACGTCCGTGCCGTGTGGATCCCGCCGGGAGAGGCTGTGCAGTGCCGGCGCACTCGAGCCGCCGCGGCTCAGATCGCCCGACTCCGCCGAGGAGCGTCCGAGCCGAGCGGAACCCGTAGGGAGCGGTTAGACTGTGCCGGCGCACTCGAGCCGCCGCGGCTCAGATCGCCGGACGTCGCCGAGGAACGTCCGAGCCGAGCGGAGCCCGCCGGGAGAGGCTGGACCGTGCCGGCGCACCCGAGCCTCCGCGGCTGAGACCCCCCGGACGCCACCGTGGAACGTCCGTGCCGAGCGGATCCCGCCGGGAGAGGCTGTGCAGTGCCGGCGCACTCGAGCCGCCGCGGCTGAGACAACCCGGACACCACCGAGGAACGTACGAACCGAACGGAGCCCGCCGGGAGAGGCTGGACCGTGCCGGCGCACATGAGCCTCCGCCCTGGGCAGCGGTCGCTGCACGTCCGGCTCGAGTTGGTCGGCACGGTCTACCCGGCTCCGAGCGGACCGAAGCTCATGCGGCGGCGGCCAGGGGTCGCTGAGCGGCGTCCGGCTCACGTCGGCACGGTCTACCCTGCTCTGCCGCGGACGCTAGAGGTCGCTGACGGACGGGATGGCAGACGTGCAGCGACACCTAGCGACCGACACCGAGCCCACGCGCACGCTCGGAGCCGGGTAGACCGTGCCGACCTAGTCGAGCCGCTTAGGCAGCAACCCCTAGCCACCGTCGCCGAGCACCACGGCCCACTCGGAGCCGGGTAGACCGTGCCGACCTAGCCGAGCCGCATAGGCAGCGACCCCTAGCCGCCGCCGCCGAGCACCACGGCCCGCTCGGAGCCAGGTAGACCGTGCCGACCTAGCCGAGCCGCATAGGCAGCGACCCCTAGCCCCCGCCACCGAGCACCACGGCCCGCTCGGAGCCGGGTAGACCGTGCCGACCTAGGCGAGACACATAGGCAGCGACCCCTAGCCGCCGCCGCCGAGAACCACGGCCCGATCGGAGCCGGGTAGACCGTGCCGACCTAGACGAGCCGCATAGGCAGCAACCCCTAGCCCCCGCCGCCGAGCACCACGGCCCGCTCGGAACCGGGTAGACCGTGCCGACCTAGACTAGTCGCATAGGCAGCGACCCATAGCCCCCGCCGCCGAGCCCCACGGCCCGATCGGAGCCAGGTAGACCGTGCCGACCTAGCCGAGACAAATATGCAGCAACCCCTAGCCGCCGCCGCCGAGCACCACGGCCCGCTCGGAGCCGGGTAGACCGTGCCGACCTAGTCGAGTCGCATGGGCAGCGACGCCTAGCCGCCGACGCTGTGCCCGCCCCCTCTTACTCCCCCCCCCACCCCCCCCTCTTCCCCCCCTGCCCCCGGAGACGCTCAGAGCCGTGTACACAGTGCCAGCGCAGCGGAGCAGCCACAAGAGCGGCACTTGCCCACTTCCGCGGAACGTCCGAGCCGAGCTGAGTCCGCCTGGAGAGGCTGGACCGTGTCGCCGCGGCTGAGATCGACCGACTCGGCCGAGGAGCGTCTGAACCGAGCGGAACCCGCCGGGAGAGGCTGGACCATGCCGGCGCACCCGAGCCTCCGCTGCTGAGACCCCCCGGACGCCGCCGCGGAACGTCCGTGCCGAACGGATCCCGCCGGGAGAGGCTGTGCAGTGCCGGCGCACTCAAGCCGCCGCGGCTGAGACCCCCCGGACACCACCGAGGAACGTACGAACCGAACGGAGCCCGCCGGGAGAGGCTGGACCGTGCCGGCGCACATGAGCCTCCGCCCTGGGCAGCGGTCGCTGCACGTCCGGCTCGAGTTGGTCGGCACGGTCTACCCGGCTCCGAGCGGACCGAAGCTCATGCGGCGGCGGCCAGGGGTCGCTGAGCGGCGTCCGGCTCACGTCGGCACGGTCTACCCTGCTCCGCCGCGGACGCTAGAGGTCGCTGACAGACGGGCTGGCAGACGTGCAGCGACACCTAGCGACCGCCGCCGAGCCCTCGCGCACGCTCGGAGCCGGGTAGACCGTGCCGACCTAGTCGAGCCGCTTAGGCAGCGACCCCTAGCCACCGTCGCCGAGCACCACGGCCCGCTTGGAGCCAGGTAGACCGTGCCGACCTAGACGAGCCGCATAGGCAGCGACCCCTAGCCGCCGCCGCCGAGCACCACAGCCCGCTCGGAGCAAGGTAAACCGTGCCGACCTAGCCGAGCCGCATAGGCAGCGACCCCTAGCCGCCGCCGCCGAGCACCACGGCCCGCTCGGAGCCAGGTAGACCGTGCCGACCTAGACGAGCCGCATAGGCAGCGACCCCTAGCCTCCGCCGCCGAGCACCACGGCCCGCTCGGAGCTGTGTAGACCGTGCCGACCTAGCCGAGCCGCATAGGCAGCGACCCCTAGCCCCCGCCATTGAGCACCACGGCCCGCTCGGAGCCGGGTAGACCGTGCCGACCTAGCCGAGCCGCATAGGCAGCGACCCCTAGCCCCCGCCATTGAGCACCACGGCCCGCTCGGAGCCGGGTAGACCGTGCCGACCTAGCCGAGACGCATAGGCAGCGACCCCTAGCCGCCGCCGCCGAGAACCACGGCCCGCTCGGAGCCGGGTAGACCGTGCCGACCTAGATGAGACGCATAGGCAGCAACCCCTAGCCCCCGCCGCCGAGCACCACTGCCCGCTCGGAGCCGGGTAGACCGTGCTGACCTAGACTAGCCGCATAGGCAGCGACCCCTAGCCCCCGCCGCCGAGCCCCACGGCCCGCTCGGAGCCAGGTAGACCGTGCCGACCTAGCCGAGACACATAGGCGGCTACCCCTAGCCGCCGCCGCCGAGCACCACGGTCCGCTCGGAGCCGGGTAGACCGTGCCGACCTAGCCGAGCCGCATAGGCAGCGACCCCTAGCCGCCGCCTCCGAGCATCACGGCCCGCTCGGAGCCAGGTAGACCGTGCCAACCTAGCCGAGCCGCATAGGCAGCGACCCCTAGCCGCCGCCGCCGAGCACCACGGCCCGCTCGGAGCTGTGTAGACCGTGCCGACCTAGCCGAGCCGCATAGGCAGCGACCCCTAGCCCCCGCCGCCGAGCACCACGGCCCGCTCGGAGCCGGGTAGACCGTGCCAACATGGACGAGACGCATAGGCAGCAACCCCTAGCCCCCGCCGCCGAGCACCACGGCCCGCTCGGAGCCGGGTAGACCGTGCCGACCTAGACTAGCCGCATAGGCAGCGACCCCTAGCCCCCGCCGCCGACCCCCACGGCCCGCTCGGAGACAGGTAGACCGTGCCGACCTAGCCGAGACACATAGGCGGCAACCCCTAGCCGCCGCCGCCGAGCACCACGGCCCGCTCGGAACCGGGTAGACCGTGCCGACCTAGTCGAGTCGCATGGGCAGCGACGCCTAGCCGCCGACGCTGTGCCCGCCCCCTCTTACTCCCCCCCCCACGCCCCCTCTTCCCTCCCTGCCCCCGGAGACGCTCGGAGCCGTGTACACAGTGCCGGCGCAGTGAAGCAGCCACAAGAGCGGCACTTGGCCACTTCCGCGGAACGTCCGAGCCGAGCTGAGTCCGCCTGGAGAGGCTGGACCGTGTCGCCGCGGCTGAGATCGACCGACTCCGCCGAGGAGCGTCCGAGCCGAGCGGAACCCGCAGGGAGCGGTTGGACCGTGCCGGTGCACTCGAGCCGCCGCGGCTCAGATCGCCGGACGCCGCCGAGGAACGTCCGAGCCGAGCGGAGCCCGCCGGGAGAGGCTGGACCGTGCCGGCGCACCCGAGCCTCCGCGGCTGAGACCCTTCGGAAGCCAACGGCAAACGGCAGACCCAAATCTGCCCCACACCATCTCCTGCCCCATAGATCTAACTCACATGTGCACCACAGCAGCTCCTGCCCCATTGATTTGACCCACATCAGCCCCACAGCAGCTCCTGCCCCATAGATCTGACACACATCTGACCCACAGCAGCTCCTGCCCCATAGATCTGACCAACATCAGCCCCACATCAGCTCCTGCCCCATAGATCTGACCCTCATCAGCCCCATAGCATCTCCCGCTCCATAGATCTTAACCGTATCAGCCCCACAGCAGCTCCTGCCCCATAGATCTGACCCACATCTGCACCACAGCAGCTCTTGCCCCATAGATCTGACCCACATCTGCCCCACAGCAGCTCCTGACCCATAGATCTGAACCACATCTGCCCCACAGCAGATTTTACCCCACAGATCTGACCCACATCAGCCCCCAGGAGATCCTGCCTCATAGATCTGACCCACATCAGACCCACAGCAGATCCTCCCCAAAGATCTGACACACATCTGCCCCACTGCTGCTCCTACACCACAGATCTGACCTACATCATCTCCACTGCAGCTCCTGCCCCATAGTTCTGACCCATAGCAGCTCATGCCCCATAGATCTGACCCAAGTCAGCCCCACAGCAGCTCCTGCCACATAGATCTGACCCAAGTCAGCCCCACAGCAGCTCCTGCCTCATAGATCTGACCCAAATCTGCCCCACAGCAGATCCTGCCAAATAGACCTAACTCACATGTGCCCCACAGCAGCTCCTGCCCATAGATCTGACCCACAGCAGCTCCTGCTCTATAGATCTGATTCAAATCTGCCCCACAGCAGCTCCTGCTCCATAGATCTGACACACATGTACCCCAGAGCAGCTCTGCCCCATTGATTTGACCCACATCAGCCCCACAGTAGCTCCTGCCCCATAGATCTGACCCCCATCAGCCCCACTGCAGCTCCTGCCCCATAGATCTAACCCACATCAGCCCCACAGCAGCTCCTGCCCCATAGATCTGACACACATCATATGTAAAGCAGCTGCTGCCCAATAGATATGACCCACAGCAGCTTCAGCCCCATTGATCTGACCCACATCAGCCCCACAGCAGCTCCTGCCCCATAGATCTGACGTACATCATCTCCACTGCAGGTCCTGACCCATAGATCTGACCCACATCAGCCCCACAGCAGCTCCTGCCCCATAGATCTGACCCACATCTGTCGCACAGCAGCTCCTGCCCTATAGATCTGACCCACATCAGCCCCACAGCAGCTCCTGCCCCATAGATCTGACCCACAGCATCTCCTGCCCCATAGATCTGACCCACATCAGCCCCACAGCAGCTCCTGCCCCATAGATCTGACCCACATCAGACCCACAGCAGCTGCTGACCCATAGATCTGACCCACATCAGCCACACAGCAGCTCCTGACTCATAAATCTGACCCACATCAGCCCCACAGCAGCTCCTGCCCCATAGATCTGACCCACATGTGCCCCACAGCAGGTCCAAACTCATAGATCTGACCCACATCAGTCCAAGAGCAGATTTTGCACCATAGATATGTCCCTCATCTGCCCCACAGCAACTCCTGCCCCATAGATCTGACCAACATCATCCCCTCTGCAGCTCCTGCCCCATAGGTCTGACCCACATGTGCCCCACAGCAGCTCCTGCCTTATAGATCTAACCACCATCAGCCCCAAAGCAGCTCCTGCCCCATAGATCTGACCCACATCAGCCACACAGCACCTCCTGACTCATAAATCTGACCGACATCAGCCCCACATCAGCTCCTGCCCCATAGATCTGACCCAAATCTGCCCCACAGCAGCTCCTGCCTCATAGATCTGACCCAAGTCAGCCCCACAGCAGGTCCTGCCTTATAGATATGACCCCCATCAGCCCCACAGCAGCTTCTACCCCATAGATCTGACCCACATGTGCTCCACTGCAGCTCCAGTCCCGTAGATCTGACCCACAGCAGCCCATGCCCCATAGATCTGACCCTCATCAGCCACACAGCAGCTCCTGACCCATACATCTGACCCAAATCTGCCCCACACCATCTCCTGCCCCATAGATCTAACTCACATGTGCCCCACAGCAGCTCCTGCCCATAGATCTGACCCACAGCAGCTCCTGCCCTATAGATCTGACCAACATCAGCCCCACTATCAGCTCCTGCCGCATACATATGACCCAAATCTGCCCCACACCATCTCCTGCCCCATAGATCTAACTCACATGTGCCCCACAGCAGCTCCTGCTCCATAGATCTGACCCACAGCAGCTCCTGCCCTATAGATCTGATTCAAATCTGCCCCACAGCAGCTCCTGTTCCATAGATCTGACCAACATGTGCCCCAGAACAGCTCTGCCCCATTGATTTGACCCACATCAGCCCCACAGCAGCTCCTGACCTGTAGATCTGACCCACATCAGCCCCACATCTGCTCCTGCCCCATAGATCTGACCCTCATCAGCCCCATAGCATCTCCCGCTCCATAGATCTTAACCGTATCAGCCCCACAGCAGCTCCTGCCCTATAGATCAGACCAACATCTGCACCACAGCAGCTCTTGCCCCATAGATCTGAACCACATCTGCCCCACAGCAGATTTTACCCCACAGATCTGACCCACATCAGCCCCCAGGAGATCCTGCCCCATAGATCTGACCCACATCAGCCCCACAGCAGATCCTCCCCAAAGATCTGCCACACATCTGCCGCACTGCTGCTCCTACACCACAGATCTGACCTACGTCATCTCCACTGCAGCTCCTGCCCCATAGTTCTGACCCATAGCAGCTCATGCCTCATAGATCTGACCCGCATCAGCCACACAGCAGGTCCTGCCCCATAGATCTGACCCACATCAGACCCACAGCAGCTGCTGACCCATAGATCTGACCCAAATCAGCCCCACAGCAGCTCCTGCCCCATAGATCTGACCCACATGTGCCCCACAGCAGCTCCAAACTCATAGATCTGACCCACATCAGTCCAACAGCAGATTTTGCACCATAGATATGTCCCTCATCTGCCCCACAGCAACTCCTGCCCCATAGATCTGACCTACATCATCCCCTCTGCAGCTCCTGCCCCATAGGTCTGACCCACATGTACCCCACAGCAGCTCCTGCCATATAGATCTAACCACCATCAGCCCCAAAGAAGCTCCTGCCCCATAGATCTGACCCACATCAGCCACACAGCAGCTCCTGCCCCATAGATCTGACCCACAGCAGCTCCTGCTTATAGATCTGACCCACAGCAGCTCCTGCCCTATAGATCTGATTCAAATCTGCCCCACAGCAGCTCCTGCTCCATAGATCTGACCCACATATGCCCCAGAGCAGGTCTGCCCCATTGATTTGACCCACTTCAGCCCCACATGAGATCCTGCCCCATAGATCTGACCCACATCAGCCCCACTGCAGCTCCTGCCCTATAGATCTGACCAACATCAGCCCCACCATCAGCTCCTGCCCCATACATCTGACCCAAATCTGCCCCACACCATCTCCTGGCCCATAGATCTAACTCACATGTGCCCCACAGCAGCTCCTGCTCCATAGATCTGACCCACAGCAGCTCCTGCCCTATAGATCTGATTCAAATCTGCCCCACAGCAGCTCCAGCCCCATAGGTCTGACCCACATGTGCCCCACAGCAGCTCCTGCCCCATAGATCTGACCCACATCAGTCTCACAGAAGCTCCTACCCCATAGAACTGACCCACATCAGACACAGCAGCTCCTGACCTATAGATCTGACCCACATCAGCACCACAGCAGCTCCTGCCCCATAGATCTGACCCACATCTGCCCCACAGCAGTCCCTTCCCTATAGATCTGACCCACATCTGCCCCACAGCAGCCCCTGCCCACTAGATCTGACCCACATCAGCCCCACAGCCGCTCTTGACTTATAGATCTTACCCAAATCTGCCCCACTGCTGCTCCTGCCCCATTGATCAGACCAACAGCAGCTCTTCCCCATAGATCTGACCAACATGTTCCCCACAGCAGCTCCTGCCCCATAGATCTGACCCACAGCATCTCCTGCCCCATAGATCTGACCCACATCAGCCCCACAGCAGCTCCTGCCCCATAGATCTGACCCAAATCAGCCTCACAGCAGCTCCTGCACCATAGATCTGACCCACATGTGCCCCACAGCAGCTCCAAACTCATAGATCTGACCCACATCAGTCCAACAGCAGATTTTGCACCATAGATATGTCCCTCATCTGCCCCACAGCAACTCCTGCCCCATAGATCTGACCTACATCATCCCCTCTGCAGCTCCTGCCCCATAGGTCTGACCCACATCAGCCACACAGCAGCTCCTGTCTCATAAATCTGACCCACATCAGCCCCACAGCAGCTCCTGCCCCATAGATCTGACCCAAGTCAGCCCCACAGCAGCTCCTGCCCCATAGATCTGACCCAAGTCTGCCCCACAGCAGCTCCTGCCTCATAGATCTGACCCAAATCTGCCCCACAACAGCTCCTGCCTCATAGATCTGACCCAAGTCAGCCCCACAGCAGCTCCTGCCTTATAGATATGACCCCCATCAGCCCCACAGCAGCTTCTACCCCATAGAACTGACCCACATGTGCTCCACTGCAGCTCCAGTCCCGTAGATCTGACCCACAGCAGCCCATGCCCCATAGATCTGACCAACATCAGCCACACAGCAGCTCCTGACCCATACATCTGACCCAAATCTGCCCCAAACCATCTCCTGCCCCATAGACCTAACTCACATGTGCCCCACAGCAGCTCCTGCCCATAGATCTGACCCACAGCAGCTCCTGCCCTATAGATCTGATTCAAATCTGCCTCACAGCAGCTCCTGCTCCATAGATCTGACACACATGTACCCCAGAACAGCTCTGCCCCATTGATTTTACCCACATCAGCATCATAGGAGATCCTGCCCCATAGATCTGACCCACATCAGCCCCACTGCAGCTCCTGCCCCATAGATCTGACCAACATCAGCCCCACATCAGCTCCTGCCCCATACATCTTACCCAAATCTGCCCCACACCATCTCCTGCCCCATAGATCTAACTCACATGTGCCCCACAGTAGCTCCTGCTCCATAGATCTGACCCACAGCAGCTCCTGCCCTATGGATCTGATTCAAATCTGCCCCACAGCAGCTCCTGCTCCATAGATCTGACCCACATGTGCCCCAGAGCAGATCTGCCCCGTTGATTTGACCCACATCAGCCCCTCAGCAGCTCCTGACCTGTAGATCTGACCCTCATCAGCCCCATGGCATCTCCCGCTCCATAGATCTTAACCGTATCAGCCCCACAGCAGCTCCTGCCCCATAGATCTGACCCACATCTGCACCACAGCAGCTCTTGCCCCATAGATCTGACCCACATCTGCCCCACAGCAGCTCCTGACCCATAGATCTGAACCACATCTGCCCCACAGCAGATTTTACCCCACAGATCTGACCCACATCAGCCCCCAGGAGATCCTGCCCCATAGATCTGACCCACATCAGCCCCACAGCAGATCCTCCCCAATGATCTGACACACATCTGCCCCACTGCTGCTCCTACACCACAGATCTGACCTACATCATCTCCACTGCAGCTCCTGCCCCATAGTTCTGACCCATAGCAGCTCATAACTCATAGATCTGACCCGCATCAGCCACACAGCAGGTCCTGCCCCATAGACCTGACACACATCAGCCCCACAGCAGCTCCTGCCTCATAGATCTGATTCACAGCATCTCCTGCCCCATAGATCTGACCCACATCAGCCCCACAGCCGCTCCTGCCACCTAGATCTGAACCAAGTCAGCACCACAGCAGCTCCTGCCCCATAGATCTGACCCACATCATCCCCACAGCAGCTCCTGCCCCATAGATCTGACCCACATCAGACCCACAGCAGCTGCTGACCCATAGATCTGACCCAAATCAGCCCCGCAGCATCTCCTGCACCATAGATCTGACCCACATGTGCTCCACAGCAGCTGCAAACTCATAGATCTGACCCACATCAGTCCAACAGCAGATTTTGCACCATAGATATGTCCCTCATCTGCCCCACAGCAACTCCTGCCCCATAGATCTGACCTACATCATCCCCTCTGCAGCTCCTGCCCCATAGGTCTGACCCACATGTGCCCCACAGCAGCTCCTGCCATATAGATCTAACCACCATCAGCCCCAAAGAAGCTCCTGCCCCATAGATCTGACCCACATCAGCCACACAGCAGCTCCTGCCCCATAGATCTGACCCACAGCAGCTCCTGCTTATAGATCTGACCCACAGCAGCTCCTGCCCTATAGATCTGATTCAAATCTGCCCCACAGCAGCTCCTGCTCCATAGATCTGACCCACATGTGCCCCAGAGCAGCTCTGCCCCATTGATTTTACCCACATCAGCCCCACAGGAGATCCTGCCCCATAGATCTGACCCACATCAGCCCCACTGCAGCTCCTGCCCTATAGATCTGACCAACATCAGCCCCACCATCAGCTCCTGCCCCATACATCTGACCCAAATCTGCCCACACCATCTCCTGGCCCATAGATCTAACTCACATGTTCCCCACAGCAGCTCCTGCTCCATAGATCTGACCCACAGCAGCTCCTGCCGTATAGATCTGATTCAAATCTGCCCCACAGCAGCTCCTGCCCCATAGGTCTGACCCACATGTGCCCCAGAGCAGCTCTGCCCCACTGATTTGACCCACATCAGCCACACAGGAGATCCTGCCCCATAGAACTGACCCACATCAGCCACAACAGCTCCTGACCTATAGATCTGACCCACATCAGCACCACAGCAGCTCCTGCCCCATAGATCTGACCCACATCTGCCCCACAGCAGCCCCTTCCCTATAGATCTGACCCACATCTGCCCCACAGCAGCCCCTGCCCCATAGATCTGACCCACATCAGCCCCACAGCTGCTCCTGACTTAGAGATCTTACCCAAATCTGCCCCACTGCTGCTCCTGCCCCATTGATCAGACCAACAGCAGCTCTTCCCCATAGATCTGACCAACATGTTCCCCACAGCAGCTCCTGCGCCATAGATCTGACCCACAGCATCTCCTGCCCCATAGATCTGACCCACATCAGCCCCACAGCAGCTCCTGCCCCATAGATCTGACCCAAATCAGCCCCACAGCAGCTCCTGCACCATAGATCTGACCCACATGTGCCCCACAGCAGCTCCAAACTCATAGATCTGACCCACATCAGTCCAACAGCAGATTTTGCACCATAGATATGTCCCTCATCTGCCCAACAGCAACTCCTGCCCCATAGATATGATCTACATCATCCCCTCTGCAGCTCCTGCCCCATAGGTCTGACCCACATGTACCCCACAGCAGCTCCTGCCATATAGATCTAACCACCATCAGCCCCAAAGCAGCTCCTGCCCCATAGATCTGACCCACATCAGCCACACAGCAGCTCCTGACTCATAAATCTGACCCACATCAGCCCCACAGCAGCTCCTGCCCCATAGATCTGACCCAAGTCAGCCCCACAGCAGCTCCTGACTCATAAATCTGACCCACGTCAGCCCCACAGCAGCTCCTGCCTTATAGATATGACCCCCATCAGCCCCACAGCAGCTTCTACCCCATAGATCTGACCCACATGTGCTCCACTGCAGCTCCAGTCCCGTAGATCTGACCCACAGCAGCCCATGCCCCATAGATCTGACCAACATCAGCCACACAGCAGCTCCTGACCCATACATCTGACCCAAATCTGCCAAACACCATCTCCTGCCCCATAGATCTAACTCACATGTGCCCCACAGCAGCTCCTGCCCATAGATCTGACCCACAGCAGCTCCTGCCCTATAGATCTGATTCAAATCTGCCCCACAGCAGCTCCTGCTCTATAGATCTGACCCACATCAGCCCCACTGCAGCTCCTGCCCAATAGATCTGACCAACATCAGCCCCACATCAGCTCCTGCCCCATAGATCTGACCCAAGTCAGCCCCACAGCAGCTCCTGCCTCATAGATCTGACCCAAGTCAGCCCCACAGCAGCTCCTGCCTTATAGATATGACCCCCATCAGCCCCACAGCAGCTTCTACCCCATAGAACTGACCCACATGTGCTCCACTGCAGCTCCAGTCCCGTAGATCTGACCCACAGCAGCCCATGCTCCATAGATCTGACCCTCATCAGCAACACAGCAGCTCCTGACCCATACATCTGACCCAAATCTGCCCCACACCATCTCCTGCCCCATAGATCTAACTCACATGTGCCCCACAGCAGCTCCTGCCCTACATCTGCCCCACATCAGCTCCTGACTCATAAATCTGACCCACATCAGCCCCACAGCAGCTCCTGCTCCATAGATCTGACCCACATGTGCCCCAGAGCAGCTCTGCCCCATTGATTTGACCCACATCAGCCCCACTGCAGCTCCTGCCCTATAGATCTGACCAACATCAGCCCCACATCAGCTCCTGCCCCATAGATCTGACCCTCATCAGACCCATAGCATCTCCCACTCCATAGATCTTAACCGTATCAGCACCACAGCAGCTCCTGCCCCATAGATCTGACCCACATCTGCACCACAGCTGCTCTTGCCCCATAGATCTGACCCACATCTGCCCCACAGCAGCTCCTGACCCATAGATCTGACCAACATCAACCCCACAGAAGCTCCTGCCCCATAGATCTGAACAACATCTGCCCCACAGCAGATTTTACCCCACAGATCTGACCCACATTTTCCCCAAAGCAGCACCTAACCCATAGATCTGCCCTACATCATCCCCTCTGCAGCTCCTGCCCCATAGATCTGAACCACAGCAGTTCCTAACCCATAGATCAGACCCAAATCTTCCCTACATCAGCTCCTGCCCATAGATCTGACCCACATCAGCCCCACAGCAGCTCCTACCCAATATATCTGACCCACATCAGCCCCACAGCAGATTTTGCCCCATAGATATGTGCCACGTCTGCCCCACAGCAGCTCCTGCGACATAGATCTTACCCAGATCTGCTCCACAGCAGCTGCTGCCCCAAAGATCTGACCAACATCAGCCCCACAGCACCTCCTGCCCCAATGATCTGACCCACATGTGCAACACAGCAGCTCCTGCCCCATAGACCCTACCAAGATGTGCAGCACAGCAGCTCCTGCCCATAGATCTGACCCACATCTGCCCCACAGCAGCTCCTGCCCCATAGATCTGACCCACATCAGCCCCACAGCAGCTCCTGCCCCATACATCTGACTCAAATCTGCCCCACACCATCTCCTGCCCCATAGATCTAACCCACATGTGCCCCACAGCAGCTCCTGCTCCATAGATCTGACCCACAGCAGCTCCTGCCCTATAGATCTGATTCAAATCTGCCCCACAGCATCTCCTGCTCCATAGATCTGACCCACATGTGCCCCAGAGCAGCTCTGCCCCATTGATTTTATCCACATCAGCCCCACAGGAGATCCTGCCCCATAGATCTGACCCACATCAGCCCCACTGCAGCTCCTGCCCTATAGATCTGACTCACATCTGCCCCACAGCAGCTCCTGCCCCATAGATCTGACCCACATCTGCTCCACAGCAGCTCCTGCCCCATAGATCTGACCCACATCAGCCCCACAGCCGCTCCTGCCTTATAGATCTTACCCAAATCTGCCCCACTGCTGCTCCTGCCCCATTGATCAGACCAACAGCAGCTCTTCCCCATAGATCTGACCAACATGTTCCCCACAGCAGCTCCTGCCCCATAGATCTGACCCACATCTGCCCCACAGCAGCTCCTGCCCCAGAGACCTGACCCACATGTTCCCCACAGCAGCTCCTGCCCCATAGATCTGACCCACAGCATCTCCTGCCCATAGATCTGACCCTCATCAGCCCCACAGCAGCTCCTGCCCCATAGATCTGACCCAAATCAGCCCCCCAGCATCTCCTGCCCCATAGATCGGACCCACATGTGCCCCACAGCAGCTCCAAACTCATAGATCTGACCCACATCAGTCCAACAGCAGATTTTGCACCATAGATATGTCCCTCATCTGCCCCACAGCAACTCCTGCCCCATAGATCTGACCTACATCATCCCCTCTGCAGCTCCTGCCCCATAGGTCTGACCCACATGTGCCCTACAGCAGCTCCTGCCCCATAGATCTGACCCACATCAGTCTCACAGAAGCTCCTACCCCATAGATCTGACCCACATGTGCCCCACAGCTGCTCCACGGCACGGTTTCCCCGGCTCGGTGTGGCTCGCATGCTTTGCGGCGCCGGCTATGCGTTTTTGCTTGCGGAGACGCCACGGGAGCGACATTTGGCTGATTCCGAGGAACGTCCGAGCACCACGGCCCGCTCGTATCCGGGTAGACCGTGCCGACCTAGTCGAGACGCATGGGCAGCGACGCCTAGCCGCCGACGCCGTGCCCCCCCCCCCCCTTCCCCCCACCCTCTGGAGACGCTCGGAGCCGGGTAGACAGTGCCAGCGCAGAGGAGCCGCCATGAGAGCGACACTTGGCCACTTCCGCGGAACGTCCAAGCCGAGCGGAGCCTGCCGGGAGAGGCTGGACCGTGCCGGCGCACTCGAGCCGCCGCGGCTGAGACCGCTGGACGCCACCGCGGAACGTCCGAACCGAACGGAGCCCGTTGGGAGACGTTGGACCGTGCCGGCGCACTCGAGCCACGATGGCCAGGGGTCGAGCCGTGTTGACCGTGCCGGAGACGCCACTCGGCCGCAGCTGCGGAACGACCAGGGTGCACGTACGAGCCGGTCGCTGTTCGCTGGGTCAGGGCGCACCTGGGCTTCTCGCCGTCCCGCCACCGCCACCGCGGTTTTGCCCTTTTGTCTGCGTGTTTGTTTGTTCGTCCGCTTGTTCGTACTTTGGTCCGTTCGATCGTTTGTCCGTGCCCCCACGCGCCCTCTCGGTTTTATTATTTTCCGTTTGTTTGTTTGTTTGTTTATTTGTTTGTTTGTTTTTCTCGTGGGTTCTTCTTTACTTTCCACTTTTTTAGATTTTGAAAAAGCCGCCCCGCCCCCCTCGCCTCCCCGGCTCTGCAGGAAGAGCGTGGGCGCGTGCGCGGGCCTCGCCCACCGGGGTCCGTTCGGGCCGGATTTCCGGACTGCGGGCAGGCCGCGTGGCGAGGGATGGCGGAAGAGCGGCGGGAAGACGGCAGCGGCGAGAGGTGGGCCGGCGGGAGGTGGCCGCGTCCCCCGCGGGGTTCGCGCCTAGCCTCTCTCCCAGCCGGCAGATGAGGTGGAACGGTACGTAGGATTTTCGGCGGGAGGAGGAGGTGGTGGCGGTGGTGGCGGTGGTGGTGGTGGCGGCGGCGGGGCTGGGGGGCGGCGAGGCGTTTTGGCGGCCTCCGGTCGCCGAGTCGAGCCGCCATTGAGCCGAGCCGTCAGGAGCACCCCGGCGGAAAAAGGAAAGAAAAGAAAAAAACCAAACGGGCCAATCGGGTCCAAACAAATAACCGAGCGAGTGACTGACCAAACAACAAACAAACAAACAAACAAATAAAAAAACACAGTTGCGGGCCGGTCGGGCGAGATGCGTCCGGGAGAGGGCGGGTTGTGGGCGAGGGCCAGGGTGGGGGCAGGCGGAGGCGGGCCGCCGTCGGGTACGGGTCGGGTTCCCGCTCGTGCGGTGTGGACCGGGGGGGGGGAAGGTGGAGGACGGATGCGGGGCCGGGAAGATCAGGCGCCGGCCGGCAGACAGGTCTACCCGCATACCCGCAACCCCGTCGCGGACCCCCCCATCCCTCCTCGGCCACGCAAGCGACCCCCTTCTTCGTGACAGAGGCCGTGCCGGTCCAGGCCGGGCCGGGCCTACTCACGCGCGGGCGACGAGGAGAAAGAGAAGAGAAGGGAAATGAAGAGAAGGGAAGGGAAGGGAAGGCAGAAGTCAAAGAAAAGTAGAAGAGAAGAAGGTGTGAAAAAGTACAGATAGATCGTAAAATGTCGCGGTAAAATAAAATAAAATAAAATAAAATAAAATAAAATAAAATAAAATAAAATAAAATAAAATAAAATAAAATAAAATAAAAGTAATAAAAAGATGGGGGTGCGGAAGAGCGATATTAATAATTGCATGAATAACTAAAGAAATAATAAGGAAATATGGGGAAAAGAGAATTTAAAAAAAAAAGAAAAAATATTTAAAATGGGAAAAAAGGGAAAAAAAAGAAAAAATGGGGAAAAAAGGAGAAAAGTAGGAAAAAAAATTAAAAGAAACAAAAATATTAAAATAAAAACAA